>NW_027280641.1:0-7500 GCF_046629955.1 Centroberyx affinis | reverse complement strand
TGGGAGCCTCGTACCCTAAAGAGGAGATGGCGGATTGGGGACTGGGGAGGGAACAAGTGGATTTCTGAAGCAAATTGAGCTCAAAAGATCAGAGGATTTTGAAAAGAGGCCAATGAGAGCAACAGCAGAGTGGCATATTCAAGACTTAACATCCATCCCTGTGTGTGTGACTGTGTGTGTGTGTGTGTGTGTGTGTGTGTGTGTGTGTGTAATCTCAAGCTACCCACGGGCTCAACTCCCATTGCCCTCATTAGAAATCCTTTTTATGAATTTTAAAGCGCTTCAAACGCCACATTAAACTGCCGCACGTAATTAAAAACTTGTTTCTTTTCATATCCCTTTGAGTCATAAATGCTTTTCAGCAGAGGGGGTAAAGCTTGCTCAAAGACACCTTGGCTCTCGCAGGGGTCGAACCTGCGACCTTTCAGTCACATGACAGGCTCCCCAAACCGCCGGTGAGTGTTGCCACAGAGCTGGACGTCCGGAAATAACAAGCAAGAAACAAGGAAGACATTCCTTCATGTCAGAGTCATGATAGTGTTTTTACCCTCTGTTACAGACCCCTCCCCTCTTCTTCCTTTATACCCGCAGGCCCTCGCTCGCCCAAGGAGAGACCAAGTAAAAATAGATATGAAGTGTTGTTTTATATCTCTCTGAGGGAGGGGAAGGTCTGTCTGTCTGCCCCTTCCTCTTACCCTCTACTGTAAATACATTAACAGCTGCAGGTCTGTAGTCTTATCTATTAAATCCAAGGTGAAGGTGACACTGTGCCACTGCTGCTGGCTGTGGTGAAATTAAAGAAGAGGTATTTTTCACTTTCTCAGCAATTTTATGTCATTACCTGACGTCAATGAAAGTTTTTTTTTTTAAGTAGAAACTGTTTAGAAATACTTTTAATAATTTATACTGCAGCGTTGGTCCCTTGCCCAGAAATTTACAGGTCGTTTCGGGGACTTGGCGCACACAGGCAAAATGTGGAATGCTCTGATTGGCTGGCTATGCTGGCGCTCTACCCCCTACTGTAGCCCCGATTGGTTGATTTCTAAAGTTCAGTGTTTCTGTGGACGGCAGAGTAAAATCTAAACGGCGAGTAGAAAGTGATTTTCCCAGTTTGGAACTATGGAGAAATGGCAATGACTGCACATTTCAGTTTTTCATTGTTATTTCTATATTTTATATTCATCTTAAATACTTAAATATGCCAAATACTGAAAAAATGCCACTGTCTGGGATTATTTAATATCTCTAGACACTCTGTTTCTGTTGGGAAAACTGAATTTGACCTCCAAGAACATTTGTGTTGAAATAAATCTTACCTACCAGTTACCTACCATTTAATTTCAGGAGAGAAGGTGTTACTTTTTTTGGATATCTAATGGTAGAATCAAACTCTTGCTATGTTTGGACGTCGGCGTGTTGAGTGTGTCCTACTCACTCGATCTCCATGCTGAGCAGCTCCAGCAGGGCCGTGAAGATGCCCATGTCGTAGAGCAGGAAGACGTTGTGTCTGGACCAGTGGAGCACGTCCACGTCTGTGTCACACTCATCAAACACTCCTTAGGGAACACAACGGGACACACACACACACACATAACCAGGCTTGATTTATGACTGTTGAATAAAAACACAAGTCACTCATTTTTTTTTTAGATTGTTGGCTATTTTTCCAGTTTTTGAGCCCTTTGCACTTCACTTTGTCATTCATTTTGAGTTGAGGACCTCCAGTTGCTATTTGCACATCAGAGACCACTTATAAATAATACACACATACACACACATGCACACACACACACACACAAGCTGCAGATACTGTATAATTTATAGATTGTTCATCTTAGAAGATAGTTAGTTAGTTTGCACATTTTTTACAATGTCTAACAGAATTTTATAGTGTCTGTGTTTATTGTATCTAATGTTTTTAGCTGTATAGTAGGCTGCATGTTTCTATCTGGTGCGGATGACTGTTGGAGCATGACATGCAGAGCAGATTTCTGTTCAAACAGATCAAATAGTATCACAGTATCTACTAGTTTACTGCTGTACGCTGACTGCTACAACGCTGCCGCGGCACACAGTGTGCTGCAAGGATGTCGGCTGGAGCTGCGTACCCTGTGCCAGGTAGAGGATGGCCCGGGCCACCTTCAGCCTCTTGTCCCTGTCCGTCACCTCCAGGGCGTCCAGCAGCCTCATCACGTAGGCCCTCTGCTCCTCCGCCGTCAGCTCGATCCACCTCCGGCCCCGGACTGCAGGAAGGACACAGGAACGCAACGTCCAAGGTTAGCGTCCCAAGCATTTTATCAATATCCTTTTCCCCTTCCTTAGAGAGATAATTCAGTTGAGGCAGCTGTATATTCTTCCCCTACTGGACGTGTGTATGTATGTTGTCATTTGGGAATTTTACTACCATTGCACCTCATAAATTCTATTTTATTTTGTATGATGTAGTTCATTGACTTGACGATATGATAACAATAGAGGATATCAAATTATGTAAATTAAGTATGACCCAGTGGTATTCTACTTTTGTTACACTGACAAAACCATGTTTTTCAAAATGATGGTTTTATAATGCATTATGTAATGTATTATTTGCATCAAGGCTATGAGTGTGGTGACTCCTTATGATTGGAGATTGGTTTTGACTGACTGACTTAAATTTCACCTTAAATTCCCTTAAAGGAGCCTCAAGGCTGACAACACACACACACACACACAATATCAGGCAGATATTCTTTATCTGCTGATTCTAACACTTCATTTGAGCCACAGTACAGCATGTATTGTCTATAATCAGTGATATTTAAACCTGAGAACCAATTTCACCGTTCACACCCAGACTTAAGGCAAAACATACTCTGTAGACTGTAGAAAGCAGTATATCAACACATAGTCTGCAAGCCAAAGGGACTCATTTCTTTCCTCTTTTAATTTCTTTCTACTTCTTACAATTTATACTTGTCTATACTTTTCCATTTCTCTCTGTTATTCCACTCTTCTTATCTTTTGAGACATAACTGAAAACTCACTTTTATTAACTTGCATTTAATTGATAACTTGTTTTTGCTCTCATTAGGCTATAATAGTGTTGTTAATTTGTTTGTTACGAGTCTAATATGAGCCTTTAATGAGCTGTGGCCATTGATGGAGTCAGCAGTGCAGCACATTTCCCTTTATTATAGTGGACTGTTTGTTGATATGCGTTTTGTTCCTTCTATTTTGCAGCACTTTCTAACTGTGATAAGAAAAGTGCAATACTGTTTTTGTTGTTATTGTCCATTCTGCAAACATTTATGGCATGAATTCTTACATTTTTCCATCCTGAGATACCGACCTAAGTTGGTGAGGAAGTGCTGATACACCTGATTTCTCTCTGTGTTTTTCCCTTAATCACTTTCCCTCACTTTTCATTCATCCAGTGTCATGTTCAGCCTCTACCTCTCCTCTCTTCTGCCCTCCCTCCCTCTGTCTCATGTGAGCTAAGTTAGATTATCAAGGGGAAAGGTTACCTCATTAAAAAGCTTGTGGGTGAAGAGAGGAACAGACGATGGCAAACACACACACACACACACACACACACACACACACACACGCTAAAGAACTGGGAAGGTACGGGCTGTGGTCCAGTCAGAGTGACCTCTGACTCGCTCATTAAAGACTTTCAGAGAGAAAGAGAGGTAGGAGGTAGAAAAAGGAGGAGAGGAAAATGACCAAAGGGAAAAAACTGGAGGGGAAGAAGAAGAGGGAGGACGATCAAACAATGAGGAGAAAGAGAGGAAGGGAGTATGAAAAAATTATACGAGCGTGGAAACAACAAAAGGAAAAGCAGGCAGATTGGAGTTTAAGTTACACAAACATTTCTTGGAGGCAGAGCCGCTCTGGAGACAGAAATAATCTTGTTGAGTTAAACCTCAATGAGTGGAGCCAAAGATACTGTTTTAGTTAGTTAGCTAACTGGAAAACTTGAATGGCAAAAAAGGAACTCAAAATATACATATATTTAAATGTAAATAAAATTGTAAAAAACGGCAATAACTTCTATATTTATGCATTAATGACCATGGCACCCTGCTGAAAATGAATATTTATGATCTTGGAAGGTGAACAGGCTACGATAGCTAACTAGCTTACCTAGATACAGCTGGGCTGGTATGGCTTGAACATCTGTAGCTAAAATAACTGGTTAGATTGCATTTTTCAGTTAGTAGCAAGAGTGCTAGGCTTCATAATATTGGCTTCCTCCTCTCTTACCTCTTGCCTTTTTCATTCTTCAGTCTAAATTTACTAACTGTGGTTTTTAGCCCCGCCCACTGAGGTTTAACTCAACCAATGAGATTATTTCTGCCTCCAAGAAATGTTTGTAGAACTAAAACTCCAATCTGCGAAAAAGAGGACGAGCTGAAGGAGCTGCCCAGGCCGAACCTCCTCCAGCGGTTCTGATCACTGATTGCTGCTGTGGCCTGTCCGTCATTATTTTTTAACGTCATGTTAAACGCCCATGGCGTCTGCTCTGGAAATAGCTGAGGGTGACAGAGTAATGCTGGAGCACACAGGAGAGCTGTAATTAACAGAATCAGTGGAGTCATGAGGCTGGCAGGAGAGTGAGAGAGCACACACACACACACACACACACACACACACACACACACACACACACACGCACACACAGTATATAGGCTACACAGGCGCAATTAGTCTCACTGGGCAAGGGGGAATACACACTGGAGTGAAAAAATGGAGGATTAGGGCCAAACCAGTCAAGTAGTTACATGATGAGAGTACAGTAAAAAACACGAAGCACTCAGAAAGGTAACAGTAACTGATAATCAATTCCTTATCTAAACTTAGCCCCAAATAAATCCCGAAGCATGTAGAATTCCTAGAATGCACTGCTAAAAAAAAAAAAAATACCACAGTAATTGCGATGTCGGCCTTGTCTAACGATGATTCAAGCCCATTTCTTTTTCACTTTGGTAAGCCTTCTATTCTTAGATGCGTCATTTGGTTAAGCAGACAGTAATTGGACAGCGCAGCGTCACCATGATCAGTGGAGCTCACATGGATCTTCTGCTGCTTAATACACTCCGACTCACTCTGTCTACTCAGATCAGAAAGAAAAGAAAATAACCCAAAGAAACCCCTTCATTTCACTGTGTCGTTTTATTTTTACAGTGAGGAGCTTAAATTAGACATGTCATGATAATCACAGTGATTTGGGTGGATGGGGACATACAGAGGGGTGGGGGTCGAGTGTGTGTGGGTGGGTGGGGGGGGTTGGGGGGGGGGGTGACTGATTGGGAATTGATGGGGAGTGGCGGACGTGCTAAAACATTGATGAGCACACTGTCAGCACCCCTGACACACACATGCACACACATACACACACACACACAAAACAAACAGGAAACCACCCTCTGACAACTCCAAAGCTCATGCACACACACACACACACACACACACACACACACTAATACAAAGACCGTGATGCAAAGAGACAGCTCTGTGCTCTATCTCTGTAAAACAGCAGCCAGAGAAGCTCTCATCTAATCCTGCTATTCATTACTCCTCAGCTTGGAGAGGAGGTGACAGATCAAGAGGAGGAAGCACGGCACACATACCCCCACCCCTCAACCCCCCACCACCCCCCCCCCCATCCAGCCCCTGCTCTCTGTTCCTCCGTCCTGTCTTGTTCTAGTCCAAACAGAAAGCTGCTCTTTTGTCTACATTCACTGCATGAGTGTGCTGCAGCGACTCGAGCACTGCAGGGTTTCTTACCTCGTCTCACTGCGCCGATCCCTCTCTGGCAGGTTAGACCATGCGCAAAATAAAGCTGTGGTTCTCAGCCTCGTTGGCTTGTGACCCCCATAAAGAAAGTGATGACTTCTCTTTACGCCCCTGTTGGACTGCAACTAACGATTATTTTCATTGTCAATTAATCTGATGATTATTTTCTTAATTAATCGATTAGTTGTTTGGTCTATAAAATGTCAGACAATGGTGAGAAATGTCGATCAGTGTTTCCCAAAGCCCAAGATGACGTCCTCAAATCTCTTGTTTTGTCCACAACCCAAAGATATTCAGTTTACTGTCATAGAGGAGTAACGAAACCAGAAACTATTCACATTTAAGAAGCTGGAATCAGAGAATTTTGACTTATTTTTCTTAAAAAATTACTCAAACCGATTAATCGATTATCAAAATAGTTGGCGATTAATTTAATAGTTGACAACTAATCGATTAATCGACTAATCGTTGCAGCTGTACGCCCCTGTTGTGACCGTTAACGTGCACAATGGTGAATATTGACACCAAATGATGATTTTCAATTATATTCAATGCGTCCCAAGAAAAAGGCATTTAACGGACAGAAACACGATTATTATGTATGTAGTATGTACTATGTGATTTCTATGGTTGAGAAACGCTGAATTAGAGCATGATCTCTTGTCAGAAGGCCGTACTGACAATAACAAGGCTTATGTGGAAAAGCTGAAAAACATTAATCACTTGGTTAGGATGGGCACTTGTATTTGTTTGGATATTTGTTCTTTGAGCACCAGGAAAGAGCTTCGCTGATCCTTGCTGTGCCTGGTCACCACAGCAGCTCACTGAAGAGCTCATCGACATGAACAGACTTAAACAAATTGCTTTTCAAGTTGAGAAAAGTGAGTTGAGTCAACACCAACAGACAAAAAGGCCTCAGTACAAAGGCTTCATATGCTGAATTCCACTCTAGCATAACAAAAGAATGGAATGAACATGGAAGTCAATTGGTTTGCTTTCTTTGACACCTTTTTGCAGCTTTGCACAATTTAAAAAGGTACTTTTCTCTTTTTCATTCATCTTCAGAAATGATCATCATTTATAATAAAGACATTACAACATCTGTTATAATTGCTCCCTTTTGTGCTTTGTATTACTTTTTAGCGGGCGCTAATAAATAACAGTAAGCTTAATTTAGATCAAAAATTTTGCTTAATCTATTTACACAGTTTGTCTTGTTGTTTTCCTTTCATTATCTTCTCTACATTTTAATGTTCCCCATGCTGTATTGAAAAAGTAAAACATTTCCCAAAGAGGTCCTACCTCTACCTGCGTGCGTCTAAGAAGCTGACTTTGTTTAGTTAACCTTCCATTTCACCAGCTATCAACTAACGCGCCTAACACTAAACTTGACCCAGCAGGGACATTCAGAACTGCACAGACGGACACAGTCTGCTCTGTCAGTCGGCAGCAGTCAAAATAATGGAGGAAGTGTCGAGGTCTGTGTGATAAATGACAACACTGGTGATAGAGCAGAGCTGATACCGATGGCAGCAGCAGGCGATAGTCTGTCTGCAGTAGACTTCTGTTTGTTTGATATGGCACCGCAAACCACGGGCTGCAGGGCAGAAACTTGGCAAAGTGTGCGTGTACGTGTGTGTCTATGTGTGTGTGTCTATGTGTGTGTGTTGTGTGTGTGTGTGTGTGTGTGAGTATTTCTGTCCCCATTTTCTCTCTCTC